>NW_024044348.1:6036409-6063526 GCF_014851395.1 Micropterus salmoides | reverse complement strand
ACATAACAAAGTAAAGTTGCATGTTTGTATGTGTAGAGTTGACTTCAACACCACAGGCCTCCAGTTTCTACTCAACCCTGGTTTCCTGCAGCATCTCTGGGTCAAACAGACGTCTATGTGAACAGAACCTGTGACGGACATAGGAGGTTACAGCTCTGAGGTCTGGATCATTACACATCTCTTCAAACCAAATGCTTTATTTTTTAAATGCATATCAGCTCAGTGAGTGTCCAGGAGCGCTTCTAACGCTGTGCACACTGCAGTATTAACAGTTAGATAACGCCTTGATATTCCAAAAACATTTAATGTACTTTAAGTCGAGATATATATGCTGTTTTGTATCTTTTATTTTTGTCATAGATTCTGCGATGCCAAGACTTTTTTTTGTTTTTTGTTTGTTTTGTAAATTTTAACAGCATCCATTCTGTAACAAAGTGTTACCGCTTGACTGTGCTCCTTTTGTTTCATTTAGTTTTATTTTATCAAAGAGCCGATGTCCTGTATTGACTGCAGGCTTACGTATATATTTGACAAAAGAATATTGTATGTTTAATAATAAAAAAAAAACAACACAAAAAAGACAAAAAAAATTGAAGAAAAAAAGAAGAGGAGAACATTGGGGGAAAAAAGTGTAATTTATATTTTAAAACTGCATGCACAAGGCTGGGAAAGTCATATTTAGAATAACAAATGGCAGTGCCTTTTTTGTACTCGAGACATTCACCCCAAATGTAAATGGTTTTATAAAGACTTTAAAAACTGTAATGTTACAGGATGAAACAAGCGACATCTGTGTTGGGTCACGTTCACACTGCAACTGCAACCTAATTCAGATTGTTTCCCTTCTCTGCTGTATGATTCGTGGATTTTTTTTTATGTAGATACAGTACAGGGGGAAGAAAAGAATACATTGATTAATCAGTTTTTCCAAACCTAATCATGAATCTGATCCATATGTGACCATATTATTGATGCTGGTTTTATGTTGCATATCCACAGAACTGATCACTGTGTCTTATGTTTGATGTTCATAGACGACAAACAAAGATAATTTCATTATTTTAGTTTTTTTGGGGGGGGGGGGACTCTTTAAATGTGGCTGCAGCACCCACATCATCCCCACAATGATAAATAAGTGTTCGTCTTGGTTAAGTTCTGCCACCACTTAGTATTATTTTCATTATTGATTAATTGGCCGTTTCTTTCAATTAATCTTTCTCGATATTTGATTAATCATTTGGCCTATAAATTGTCAGAAATGAGTGTGTCTTCAAATAGCTTGTCTGACCAACAGTCCCAAACTCGAAGATATTCAGTGTATAAAAAAGGGAAGCAGACTACAATAGATATATATTGGCACATTAGAAACTGTTGTTTATAAAATTCAGTCACAGCATAAAGTCAATAAAACTGCATTTTCACAGCAGAAGATTGTTTTCTGTTTTGCTCTGTACATTTAAAGCGATGAGCTAATGTCATAAATAATTTTGATTAGTGACAAAAGGACAGTGGTATCAGTTCAGTACTCTGTATCAGTGGATAAGTTCAGGATCAGTATCGGTTGAGACAATCTCCCAAAATCCAACAAGTAAATTATCGTTTCATTTATCTGAGCAGCACCTGGTCTGAAAACCCTTCACCAGTGCAACAACATAAATCAACTCTAAAGTAAAATTACATCAGTGATATCCGGAGTATTGCTCATCTTTTACAACCTCACAGTCAAGTCATTAAAATAAACTTTTTGAGCGTCAGCAGTCAAAATAAATCAGCTTCACGTCTCTAAAAAGCAAATGTGAACATTCAAACTCGAACTTGAATCTGATTTGCACGTTGAGTGCAGTGTGAACGTGGCCCGCGGCGGTGAACTCGGTCTGTTGTGTCTGTGCTCTGTTGGTACTTTTTTAATGCTGATATGAAGATATCAATTATTCTGGTCTGTACAAAAAAAAAAAAGAAATGTGTGAATGGCTGCGTGACAGTGAGGATGTTTGCGTTTGTGTGAAGACATTCAAGTGTTCAATGTGTCTTGCTGTAATTTTGTCGCGACGTACCAGAATGCTGTGACTTAGCATGCCCCTGTTATACATAAAAATACAAGTTGTAACTCCTCCAGCGTGTCTGTGTGATTCAGCCTGAGGAGACTTATAACTTTAACTAATTTTACTTGTCTCAAGGAGTACTCGTAGTAGTACATTTTCACAAGTATTGTACTTATGATCAAGTTTGAGGTACTTGTATTTGAGTAACACTTGACTGTACTCCTTCATTTCATAAATTCACACATAAAATCACATTTAAGAAATTGTAAAAACTAATGTAACAGGATGAAACAAGCGACAGCTGGGTCACGTTCACACTGCAGCCAAGTGTCCTAATTCAGATTCTTTCTTGTATGATTGTTTTGTTGCTGCCCAACAGTTTTTAAAAGAACAGATCAAATTATTAGTCATTGCTAAAACATTTTATGGTTCCAGCTTCACAAATGTGAAGACTTCATGTAGCTTTAAATGTGTTGATAATGTTGAGGTTTGGCCTGTCGGTTGGACAAAACGAGCATCATGAAGGTGTCACTTTGGGTTATCGTGACGCCACTTCTCACTATTTTCTGAAGAATTGATTAATGGAGAAGATCATCAGATAACCGCCACAGCGGGCATTTTAATGCTCTAAATACTAAATACTTGTAATACATTAAGGACATTTTTCTGATTATACTAAACATTCTTAAGTAACAATCCAGAGGAGAAAGATGTGCTAACCATCGAGTTGCATTATTGGAAGGTATGAACTTTGGTGTTGCTTTCGGCTGTGAAAGCAACACCAAAATTCATACCTGTAACTTTGTATAGAACATTTCAACGACAAGGCAATTCAAAAGTGCTTTACATAAAACATACAATAGAAAATAGAGTTAAATAGAAAATAAAAAGATGATACAGGATACTAAAAGTTACAGAGCAGTTTCAGCAGACCTGCAGTTTTCTGGGAGTTTGTTCCTTTTTACGTGGTGCATAAAACACTTCTACATGTTTGGACTCCATCTTTGTGTAAAATGTAGTTTTTTAGTTAATTTATTTTTTTCATAGGTTTACAAAGTGTGGTGATATACAACCACAGCCTTTGAATTGTTTTTGACCCTTTAGGTACTTTTTCACTAAACAAAATCTGAAGTAAGGAAGTGTTGAGGATGGGCAGTTTTCTGCCATAGTCTCATTTTTGAAATTTCCACTGGAGGGCGCCAAAGTGACAGACAGTGACTTTTTATGATAAAAAATAAATAATAAAACTATTTTGTTTACAGGTTTAAACTGACCAGGTAACAAGAAATGTTTTACCTAAGTGTTAAAGTTAGACTGATGGCATTGTCGGCCAAGAAGCAGGGAAACACTGTAGAAACAAACACATTTAAAGTTTTAGTTCAAACTGCTTCTTTAGTTTGGAGAGTAGAATATAGAAACCAGACCCTCGCCGCTGTGAGTGCATGAATGTGATGTTACAAAACTCAGGCGAGAGCTGCTGAGTCATTCCTCTGTCAGACATCCAGATCATGATCAGCTCCACATCCCCTCTGTTCGCTCTGGGCTCACAGCCAGATCAACCCTCTAATTGGCCCCGGGGCTAAAATGAGCTGTGGGCCCCCTTTTTGTTCTGGAACCAGTTTTATCTATTTCCTCTTTAGTTTTGTGATTTTTCTACATTTTCTAGAAAGCACTGAGCATCGACCCCCGGGTACAAAAGTAACATGGTTCCCTTCTCAGTTCTCAGGACATGTTTACTAATTTCAACATAAAGACAACAGGAAGCTCCTCACATGCTTTTAAGTTGGTGCATTAGAAGCTTTGATAAAACGTTCTTGTAAGGAAGAACCTACCTCGCGTGTAGACAAAAGAATATATTGTGAGCAGCCCAGTAGAAAAAAACAACGCTCCCGTCAGCCTCCTGTTGTGAAAACAATTACTGAAATGTCTACAAACTACTGGCAAAATGGCTTCAAAGCCCAGCGGTGCAATGTAACTAAGTATATTTACCCACGGTATTTACTTCTATATAAGTACATTATTGACATACTTGTAGTTTACTTTTCCATTTCATGGTACTTTATACTGCTCTTCTTTTGGAAGCAAATTTTTTGTGCGCTACATGTATTTGATAACTTTTGTTACTAGCAAATTTGCAGATTTACATTTATTCATTTAGCTGACACTTTTATCCAAAGCACTTCAGATTGCTAAATAAATCGGAGGTCGCATGCCTCTGGAACAACTAGGGGTTAAGTGTCTTGCTCAGGGACACATTGGTGGATGTGTCACAAAGGGGAATCGGGACCTCTCACACCAAAGGCATGCATCTTATCCACTGTCCCATCACCACCACACCAAAGTAACTACAATTAGCTCCACATTTACAAGCTGCAACTTAAAGTGAAGCAGTGATTATTCTGAAATGGGTCATTCTGCAAAATGAGTACTTTTGATTCTAATACTTTCTCATTACCTTTTACTTAATTAACAGTTTGAATGCAGGATTTTTGTACTTGTAACAGAGTAATTTTACACTATGGAAGTAGTACTTTTACTTGAATAGAAGATTTGAATATTTCTTCCAACACTGGCTAAGCCACTATTGCTAACATGTTCAGTTCAGTCTATTCAGAGTCTTAAAAATTAGCTTTGTTTGTTTGTATCTAGTTAAACGTGTTAATTGAAATTTGTATTTCAACAAAAATAGCTAACTTATGCTATTGATATAGTGTAAATATGAGGCTAGCAGTGTGGGGAAAACATCTTCGAGTCAAACTAACAGGACATTTTGCCGTTCTGCTGCAATTGCATGAATGCAGACCACTGACAGTTAAGTGAAGAAACACAGAGTCATCTGCGTCACATTGAGATTTATTTTCTTTGATTAAAAAGTTTTTTTAATTAACACATACATAAAGTGACAATGATGGTGAAGAACAGGCCGTCCTTCTCAACAAGGCCACAAAAACAACATCAGAGCCGTTTGTTAGCGTTCATCTTCCTCCCAACAAACAAACACACACACACACACACTTCTGTCACGACATTACACAACCTCCCAAAGTCTGTCTGGCAACGTTAAAACGCTTTAAGATGCAAAAATATGCTACACGAGTAAACACAAAGTCACTGAACAACACACACACATTAGTCTCCACACGGTTCATCTGCTGGGATGAAAAGTGTAAAGAACACACACTGACACACACACATTTAATTAGCCTCTCAAGTTAATTAAAATATTGAGTTTGTTTTCAGACAGCGGTGAGCCTGCAGCACCGAGGTCTTTTTTTTTTGTTTTTGTTTTGGCACATACAGGCAGATCCTTCCACAGGACCATAATATTAACAAGATTTTAATGTAAAAATGAGAATAATAGTGTCATTTTCAGAAGCAGTGGATTTACTGCAGTCTGCCCATGTTTGGTTTTGCACCAAACATTTCATGATGTTTCATATTTAAATGGCTCTTTTTGTTTGTTTTTAATACAAACTTCATGATTTCAGTTCTGGTTTTAAATCAACTGATAATCTCAGCAACCAAACAGTCCTGAATAACAAGGACTGTGGTTTCTGAGATGTGACAGAGTGTTAAAGTGCCGTTCATCACAACAACATAATCAAATGCAAGTGAAAAGATTTAAACAAAGGGATTTTATTTTCTCTATTGAATAATCCTTCTTCATTCTCCTCCTAATCTTTCTAATTCTTCAATTAGTTGTTTAGTCTATAAAATGTCGCCCATGTCGCCCAGAGCCCAAAGTGACGTCTTCAAATAGCTTGTTCTGTCCAACCAACAGTCAAATACCTAAAGATATTTGACATTAAATAAGTATCTGATCTCACCAACACGTTAAAAGTTCTTTAGACCCTCTTCTTAAGAGCTTTTCAGAAAGCTGCTGAGAGTTACTCCGGCTGACACCATGTTTCATGAATGATCTCACTCACTATGTCCTCTGTGATTGGCTGACAGGTGACCGCTCTGTGACTTGTCGAGTATTTTATTGTATCTGGCATCAAACGCCATCTGCACGTTGAATCTTTTTCCAAAATCTGTATCCCATAATCGGCTAATTGTACATATAGCACCATTTTATCGGGTAATCAAACAATTGGCTTTATTTATTAACTTGAGTTGTAAAGCAAAGTTGTGTCTTAGTTTGGAGAAATATCCAAGTTCATCAAGGTTGCAAACTGCATTTTTTCCAAAGTTGCATTACTGGAGAGTTGTGAAAACCATATTTCCCACTGTTACTGAATTATTTGGATGAAGCGCATTAACTCTCGCTCTGTTAAAATGGACTTCTCTTTTATTGTTTTTCTGAAAACACGAATGCGATGAGACACATTAACTGGTTTTCGCACTAAAATGCTTTGTGGACTCACTGATACGGCCATCAAATCTTAGTTTATTTTTGGTTTCTGCACACTATAACAGTTAGGAGTTACTTTTAGCCTCATGATGTTTTGTGAATATGCCTCCAATTATTTGCGAGAATCTTGGATTTACAGTTTTGTTTAAAAGAGCTCTCACTGTTCTGTGTTGATCTAAAACATCACTGAGCTCAAAAACTATTATTTAAGTATTACTGTAAACGTTAAACACATTTTTGTCTTCTTTATTTGTGACATGCTCTTTGTAAAGGACCTTTAAACTAGAAAGCATGTCATCTAGAAATGCAACAGTTGATTTTAATCTTTTTAATAATAGTATAACAAGTGATTATATTTTTCAGGGTGGATTCTTTCCGTTAAACTCACCGTCTCTATTTCAAGGCCAAACACTGATATTTGATTGATGAGCGCCCACAACACACGTGGACAACAGGGGGTAAAGTCTAAAAAGTAAACATGTCGGCGCACGGCCTCAAACAAAACTCGGACTGAAAACACAGTACACACTCTGTCACTGCCTTTGGTGAGAGGGAAACACACACACACACACACTACACACATGCACACGCACGCACACACGCACGCACACACATACACACAGGTGGAGGTAACTTCAGGCAACAGGAGAATGAAGAGGAGGTGCTTCTTCCTCCTCAGCTCCTGATCAGCGTCAGAAACTCGTCTCGGGTTTTTGGATCTTCCCTGAAAACTCCCAACATGGTGCTGGTGACGGTTTTACTGTTCATCTTCTGAACGCCTCGCATCACCATGCACATGTGACTGCGGAGAGGAAGAGGAGGGAGATTAAAGATGAAGGGAACAGAAATGAACTAATGTAAAAAGAGATAAAAAGAAGACGGACAAAGAAAAGTGTTAGAAATCAGAAACGGAACAGAGATAAAGACAATTAAAGAATAAAAAAAGAGGGTAAGAAATGGAGGCAAGGTCAAAGAATAGAAAGTTTAAAAAAGCAAGAAATGGTAAAGAAAAGGAAACGAGGAACAGAAAAGAGGAAGTAAATGAAAGCAAATGAAGTGGTGTATATGAAATAATTGTAAAAAGACATTAGATTAAAAAGGAAAGAACAGAAAGAGGATGGAAATAAAAGCAATTAGAGATAATAAAAAAAAGTATAAAAAAGATGAAGGTGAGGGAAGGGAAGAGGTGTAACAGAAAAAAGGAAGACAATAAATAAATAAGACAATAAAAAGGACAGCGTAACAGAAAGGAGGTGAAGGAAAAGAGATGATGTGACAGAAAAGAAGGAAGTCAAAGGAAATGAATTGAAGACTGTTAAAGAAATTAGATTCAAGTTAAAAAAGAAAGAGGAGGTGAAAGAAAAGAGATGTGACAGAAATGAGTGATGGAAATTAAAGTGATGAAACAGGTAAAAGCATGTAAATCAATAAAAAGGTGAGAGGAGTAGAAAAGAGTGAGGAGGTGAAGGAAAGGGAAGATTTAAAAGAGGAAGTGAAGTGATGCTTATGTGAAAGTGAAGAAAAGAGGACAGGGGAAAAGAGGCGAAGGGGAGGAAACACAATCAGATGAAAGAAATGAAACATTTTTAAGCTCTAGTGTGCACCAGGCGTAAGGGAAAGATGGAGGACAGAAAAGGAGAATAGAGGAGAGAGAAAATTGAGTTTTTTGGTGGTTGTAGCCTACGTTGCCTCGATGACCACGCCGACGCCGGTGGGCTGCAGGGCCTCGGTGATCGCCACAGCAATCTGTTTGGTCAACCTCTCCTGAACTGTGGACATTCAAACAAACATGAACCAGGTTAGACTGAACAAACAACATTTAGGCTGACAGAGTGAAACAGAAACACTGAACTTTGAACAGATTAAACAGAGAATCTGTGCGACTTTTCTTTGGTACCTTGTAGTCGACGGCTGTAGATCTCAACAATCCTGAGGGAGCATAAAAAGAGAGAAAAACACCTCAGTAATTCATCCTTAGTGCAAAAACAGTGAAACACTGACATACTGAGACGGATGGGAGATAAAAATGACAACTAACTGACCAGAGACAAAAAACATCCTGGTTTCTCCACCAGGATTTCTCTCTCAAAAACTTCACTGAAGATCAACTTCAAAGTCTAGCAATGTTCTCAGTGTTTATTTTCAAAACAATGAATGTCTCTACTAGCAAGCACTTTGCATGTATCACAGACTGATATATGTTCTTCCTCTGAACCATAAAGCTCTATTGTTGTTCAGAAACTGTTCAGTGTGCTGCACTGGGTGACATGTTCCTTCATCATGAACATAAATTTTGACTCAGTCCCACATACGCTGTCGTGCTGCCCCAAATTCTCACTAGAGCACCACATGTGGATTCAATCCGCCGCTGAAATTAGTCCCAAACAAACGCACTAGTTCATCCTGTTTGAGTTTGCTTACAGATTTTTACAACCGCTAACATCATTTTGTCCAATCTGTAGTCGCATTTTCAAAACTGCACAAAATATGCAGTCATTTAATCAGATATGGGGACTCGAGTTTGAGACTCGGACTGGAGTCCGACTTAAGTCGCACACACAGTGACTTGAGACTCGTCCTTAAAAGACTTCAGACTTGACTCAGACTTGAGGTGCGGGACTCGTGAACAATGTTTATTTTTAGGAAACGTCTGATGAGCTTGCTGTTATTCCCCTTCCTGTGTTACCTATAACCTGCCAACGTAACACGTGGCATCAGCTGCGCGCGGCCCCAAGTGTGCGAGGACAACAAACACCGGCGGCTGCTGTGCCATTCATCATAAACTTTGACTTTAAAACTTTGTACTTTGCCCAAACAAAATAGATTAGTAACCTGAGGTTAGTAAACATGTTTATCTCAGCATTGGACATCTAACGTTAGCTTGCTTCTTTCTTTAGCTTACTGTCTTCGTTATGAAAAGATGAATGAGCATTTGTTTACTTGCCAAATTCTGGCAGTCGATTAACATAATCATTTACGTCCCACTGGCTACCATCACGTTAACTATTAACGGTAGCTGCAAACAGGTTACAGGTTTATTTATCATGTAATCTTAAAGTTTTATTTAGTTAGAACATTAATGTTCTAAATGTTCTAATAAAACTATAAGTTACACTGGTTTGAGAATCTGAGTGATGTGTTGGCTTACAGTAGTTAATAAGCTGTCATTGATTGCATTTCACATTACATGGTCGTGCTCTGTAAGTGAAAAACAGGTTACAGTTACAGAATTCCTTCTAGCTATGCAGTGTTATAAGCAGCCTGGATTAAACACAGCATTCATTATAACCACAAGAGACTTGAGACTTGACCTGGACTCTAGCTCAGAGACTTGAGACTTGACTTGGACTCTAGCTCAGAGACTTGAGACTTGACTTGGACTCTAGCTCAGAGACTTGAGACTTGACCTGGACTCTAGCTCAGAGACTTGAGACTTGACTTGGACTCTAGCTCAGAGACTTGAGACTTGACTTGGACTCTTGCTCAGAGACTTGGACTCTAGCTCAGTGACTTGAGACTCGACTTGGACTCTAGCTCAGTAACTTGGACTCTAGCTCAGTGACTTGAGACTCGACTTGGACTCTAGCTCAGTAACTTGGACTCTAGCTCAGAGACTTGAGACTTGACTTGGACTCTAGCTCAGAGACTTGAGACTTGACCTGGACTCTAGCTCAGAGACTTGAGACTTGAGACTCTAGCTCAGAGACTTGAGACTCGACTTGGACTCTAGCTCAGAGACTTGAGACTCGACTTGGACTCTAGCTCAGAGACTTGAGACTTGACCTGGACTCTAGCTCAGAGACTTGAGACTCGACCTGGACTCTAGCTCAGTGACTTGAGACTCGACTTGGACTCTAGCTCAGAGACTTGAGACTCGACTTGGACTCTAGCTCAGAGACTTGGACTCTAGCTCAGTGACTTGAGACTCGACTTGGACTCTAGCTCAGTGACTTGGACTCTAGCTCAGAGACTTGAGACTTGACTTGGACTCTAGCTCAGAGACTTGGACTCTAGCTCAGTGACTTGAGACTCGACTTGGACTCTAGCTCAGAGACTTGAGACTTGACCTGGACTCTAGCTCAGAGACTTGAGACTCGACCTGGACTCTAGCTCAGAGACTTGAGACTCAACCTGGACTCTAGCTCAGTGACTTGAGACTCGACCTGGACTCTAGCTCAGAGACTTGAGACTCGACTTGGACTCTAGCTCAAAGACTTGGACTCTAGCTCAGTGACTTGAGACTCGACCTGGACTCTAGCTCAGTGACTTGAGACTCGACTTGGACTCTAGCTCAGAGACTTGAGACTCGACTTGGACTCTAGCTCAAAGACTTGGACTCTAGCTCAGTGACTTGAGACTCGACTTGGACTCTAGCTCAGTGACTTGGACTCTAGCTCAGAGACTTGAGACTTGACTTGGACTCTAGCTCAGAGACTTGAGACTTGACTTGGACTCTAGCTCAGAGACTTGGACTCTAGCTCAGTGACTTGAGACTCGACTTGGACTCTAGCTCAGTGACTTGAGACTCGACCTGGACTCTAGCTCAAAGACTTGAGACTTGACTTGGACTCTAGCTCAAAGACTTGAGACTCGACTTGGACTCTAGCTCAGAGACTTGAGACTCGACTTGGACTCTAGCTCAGTGACTTGAGACTCGACCTGGACTCTAGCTCAGAGACTTGAGACTCGACTTGGACTCTAGCTCAGTGACTTGAGACTCGACCTGGACTCTAGCTCAGAGACTTGAGACTTGACTTGGACTCTAGCTCAGTGACTTGAGACTTGACTTGGACTTTAGCTCAGAGACTTGGACTCTAGCTCAGTGACTTGTGAGCATCTCTGCATTTAACCCATTTCTGAAGTTTTTCTTTACATACACACTTACTCAATACCAAAACTATGAATGTTTTTTTGTGTGTTATTTACAAATGCTTGAGCACAACATGTCTGAAATGAAAAACCTTTATGTATAAAGCATCTACTTCTGCTACAATATCAGCTCAAAATCTATATTAAAACAGCTGATAAGCAATTATGAATTAACTTATAATTGAAACATTGAGGAGAAATAGCTTATTTATTGTAATTTGGGTAAAATAGATAAACCACAGCTCGTTCCAATCTCAACCAGAGACATAGCCATGTGTTGACGTTCTTTCAATTACATACACAATGCTGCAAAAATGGAACTTTCTGGAGTTTATCCAATGTGGATACAGAACAACACAGAAGAGGAGAGAGAGAAAGAATAATGTCTCAACAAGGGAGAAGAATAGTTGGGCCAGGGAGGAGTAGCTGAAGCAGTTTCTATCCAAGGTGCATAGTGAGAGATGACATTAGATGATAATATGGATTAGACCAGGACAGGCATTTTTGTTTCTATCCATTCTCTATTTTTGTTTCAATGTAATTGTGTATTTATATTTACACTTTTATCCAAATCAACTTACATTTGAGAAAAAAAATCACACACGTATCAATACAGTAAGAGATCTACAAGTGAAAATAAATACTAGAAAGAGATATTAGCACGCCCAGCATCAATAAGGTAAATACTTAGGGAAAGAAGTAAGAGTTAACAAATAGTGCAATCAATACAAGAGAACTGTAAGAAGATAGATAAAGGAGAGCGCAGGAAGTGCAGAGGTTGGGGGTTAGTGATGTGTTATAAGAGGTGTTCTCGGAAGAGATGAGTTTTCGTGAGATTGTTGAAGTTAGAGAGGGACGCCCGTGCTCTGATGGCGTGTGGTAGTTTGTTTCAACATCGTGGTGTCACAGATGAGAACAGCCGGGACTGAGATTGCTTTGTGTGAAGGGATGGCAGAGCCAGACGGCGTTCGTAGGAGTAGCGTAGCGGCCGAGAAGGAAAGTCTGATGAATAGTTGACAACAAAGAGGAACTTCAAGAGTATTTTTTTTCAAAGACGGTCAATCATTTTGTGTTTTCTGCAGCTGATGATAAACGTAACTGAGCTCTACCGTCTTTTTAAATGTCCTCTTATGTCACATCTCATCAACTGAGGTTGTTTATGTGGACATTTCTCATAAAACGAGGTTAACCCAACCCCATTGGAAGGCATCAAAATAAGCATTAAACAACAAAAACAGCCATTTTATAGCTATTGCCTGGTCTGACGAGGGAACAGAAGGAAAACAAACAGATCTGCAGGAACGACCCGGTCTTCACCTTCGACCTCTTGCTCTTCTCTGTAAGAAAAACCACTTTGGACAAATTCCACCTCGTCCACCTCCAAGAAAATGTCACAAGACCAAACGGGCAGCACAAGGACATACTGTACATAGGCAAAGGGAAGGATGTATGCTACAGTTGGAAAGAAGAAAAACAGCTAAAGCTGCGTTAAAGATTACCGGTTTGTTTTGTTTTTTAGAGGAAAGAAGCCGCAGCTCTGATCTCACTGCAGCCTTCAGTGCAAATGTAAATGTTAAGTCATGTGGACAGGTGAAGGTGTGGCAGGAAAGGGAATTTGCAGGTGACCTTTGTTCTCCAATTTGTCCCGTTCTTCCATCTCTTCTGATGAGAACGATGACGTCTGGTCGATCGAACAGTCGTGTGACTTAATAAGCTGCTTGTCTGTAAAATCTTGTGGTAAAAATAATCTCGGCAAAGGTCATCCGAATGATCCGTACGTGGCCATGAACTCTCGTGTCTCTTGACACATACGCTATTTTTCAATATTCAATTTTATTTATATAGCACACTTCAAACAACCAAGGTTAAATACAACAACAAGACACTACTCACACAGTAAAAGTACAGCAATAAAACATTATAATATACAGTATACGATATATAGTGATATTAAAATTGCCAGTAATAATAACAGACTTAACTCGAAGGAAATGCCAAAGAAAAGAGATGTGTTTTCAACGTTCGAGAGTTGGGGCAGATATCTGTTTATCAAATTTAAACGCACTATCCAATACAACACCAAGACTCCTCACAGTTGAGCGGCTGTTTGAAGTTAAAGGGCCGTGAGAATCTACATCAAACAGTTCAGGGTGTCCAAACACTATGATCTCTGTCTTGTCTCCAAATAGGTTGAGGAAATTTAGGTTCATCCACGTTTTGATGTCCTTCATACAGTCACGCAGGGGCTGCAGTGAACCCTTTGCTTTTACATTCAGGGGCAAATAAATTTGAATATCGTCTGCAAAACAGCGGAAAGAGACCTCATACCTCTCAAAGATGGAGGCCAGGGGCAGCATATACAAAGAAAATAAGATGGGGCCTAAGACAGAACCTTGAGGGACACCGCAGGTAAATGGGGCCGTTTCAGAGGAATAATCACCGAGGTGAACAGAGAAGCTCCTATCGGACTGAAACCACCTAAGTGCAGTACCTTTGATTCCCACACAATTTTCCAACTGTGACAGGAGGATTGAGTGGTCAACAGTGTCAAAGGCAGCAGTGAGGTCTAAGAGCACTAGGACAGCAGAAACTCCTGAGTCAACAGTTAAAATCAAGTCATTAAAAACTCTTAAAAGTGCCGTTTCACTGCTGTGACGGGGTTTGAAGCCGGACTGGAACTTTTCATAAACATTATTATTAATTAAAAATGTTTGCAGCTGGGTAAAAACTACTTTCTCCAGGACTTTAGATAAGAAAGACAGTTTAGAGATGGGCCTGAAGTTAGAGAGAACAGAGGGGTCGAGATTTTCATTTTTTAGCAGGGGCGTAAAGGCGGACGGAACATGACCAGAGACAAGACAGGTATTTATCAATGACAAAATACATGGTCCATTTTGAGGGAATTAATGTTACCCTAAACAAAGCCTGGTTATAATTTTAAAGATGGAGTTTGTTAGCCTGATCAAAACGACCAGGAATTCAGAGGATATTGTTCTTGTCCGTGGGGAGGAAAAAGATTTTGTGAAGGCACCCAAACCAACCAGTAGGAGTACAATGAGAATGATGTGATCGCTCCCTGGCTTCCCACATTTACGTCCAAGTATTGTTCTGGAAAGACAACGTTCATGTCTATAGTCCGCTAGATTGAGCAGCTGTAAGTGTTTTATTTTGCATAGAATTCCATTTTTTATAATAAGGCAGGTTTTGGTTATAAATTGGGATAAAGGGAAAGGGATTATGACGATCTTCATAACATGAAATAAAAAAATACTACTAATTCAACTGGGCAAGAAACCGGAGCACTTAGAAGATCAAACTGGTCATAAACAAGCCAACAATTTATCCAGATTATCGAAACCAATGTATCTGGAGGACAGGCTAGGAAATAAAACAATAATGCTAATTATTGGGTTATAATTTTCCCTTAATAAAAATATAACAAATATAAAATAAATGTTCAGTAAATGTTTGATTCAATTATTTTGAATCACGAACAAACCAGCACTTAATTTTTCTACTAAGATATTTATTTTGTTGAGGAAAAGGGACTGATTTCACTTTATTTTACTCATGCATATTTGTTGAAAAAATAATTGATCATAATTGCTTTGAATGTTCTACCTCACTTTAACTCAGGAGCAAAAAAATCAGCCTTTAAACTTGAAAGAAATAATATATTGAATTATATGAATTTTCCATCGTGATAACATTATTGGCCATATCGCCCGGCTCTATGTGGAGTTAAAACTGCAAGCGAGTGTACTGGAAATGTCTCTGGTGTGCAAGAAAATTACAGGACGGCAGTCTCTAATCTGTGATAGATGACTCAGACGGTTTGGGTGGTGATTTTACTGTTTACCTGTGTTTTCTCTTCCAAATGAATTTGGCCGTAATAATATCTGAAATCCTGACTGATGTTTGTTTTTCTTTTTGCTCCATCTGACTTGTCCCAAGATCTCGGGGGGAAAAACCCCCACGTTGTATAAAATTATCTCGCTTTCAGATCGGAACCAAATTCTTTCGGTTTTTAAATTTGCGTCACTTAGTGTGCAGCAGGAGTTGCAACAGGCTACAGTGCACCAGCCCGAGAGCTTAGTTTTTTTTTTATCTTAAAAAGGTGAATGGTTTGGCTGTTTCTCATCAACGTGAGTGTTTATGTACAGCACTGGGTTAGTAAGGGGTGTTAGTGTGATAAGCCTCAAGGTATTGGGGTCATTGGGATCAGAATCTACGCCAGTACACACACAAGTTTTAATAATCAGCTTAAATACACACTAGCTCTCTCTCTCTCACACACACACACACACCTCTACTGTAAGTTGGCCAATTAAAAAACTGCCCAGGGAAAATACACACACAGAGGGAGAGTAAACGTGCTCACCTGGCCAGCTTGCTGAGGCCCAGAACTCTCTTGTTGGGGAGGTAACCGATGTGAACCTGCACACAGAGAAAAAAAGAAGGTTAAATATTTTATACTAGTCAAGTATACACAAGTGCCCCTGTGTACATCATGTTACGGTGCAACGCACAAACAAAAGTGAGCAAAAGTGAGTGATCGATATATTCCAGTAAAGATGTGCAGCGTGCACCTGCCAGGAGTGTACAGAAGGAAGGTGATTGGCCCAGAGTGTCGGAGTGACAGGCCGGTATTATAAAAGTGCAAACTGAAATGAGTGAAGGAAGGTGAAAACTACACAGTGCAGCTACGTTCACGCAGAACTGTAGACCGTCAGTCCCTCCTGGCTGCTTTAAACCTGACAGTATGATCTCCACCTCCCATCACACACGATGCACAGTGTCATACAGCAAACCCTCCAAACGAGCACAATAAATATATACAGTATATATTGTTAGTATTTATTCCTGTAGCCTTACTAATGGAAGTGCAGTTGACCATCTCTTCAAACTGAAGAAACGTGGCTGTTTCAAGCCATTTTTGGATGTTTTTAAAGCAGTTTTTGTGTGTGGTAATAAAACTAAAGGATATTTTCTTGGCATAAACAGTAAAGAGAACAAAAAGATTTCAACAAAATAGTTACAGAATACGTGGTCGGTTATAAATGTGTGGAAATTGACATGGGCTGATGTTATCATTCTGGTCCAGTATTGTGCTGAAGTCTGTTTCCCCCTCGTTATGCATCTCCCTCTTACATTAATCTTAAAGAGGTCATATTCTGCTCATTTTCAGGTTCATCATTATATTTAGGGGTTGTACCAGAACAGGTTGACATGGTTTAATTTTCAAAAAACATCTTTTTGTCATGCTGCACATTGCTGCAGCTCCTCTTTTCACCTTGCGTTGAACGCTCCGTTTTAGCTACAGAGTGAAGCATCTTACTTCTAAAAGATCTTTGTTGGGAGTTGCACATGCGCAGTTCCTAGGTAAGGACTACTAACTACTTTGCTGTGACAACACATTGTCACTCCTGACACGTCACATATTGACGCTTGGTCAAGGCCCTTTGGCGTTGCTTTTTTAATGCTCCTGGCTACCATTTTTATACGTTTAGGGCTCCCCGGTCAAGTTAGCAATGCTTAGCAACAACAAATATGTAACGTCCGGTAAAGTTAACAACAATAAATATGCAACGTCCAATTACAATTTCAAAATAAAACGCTAGTGTTTCAAAACATCGCCATTTTGACACGGCACGTTGTCAAAGTTGAGAAACGCTGCAATTTGGTTAGATTTAGGCAACAAAACTACTTGGTTAAGGTTAAGAAAACATCATGGTTTGGGTTACGTCAGTTAACACGTAAGTTAATGAACGACACTTAAGTAATTTACGTAACTTGCTTAACTTAAATAAAAATATCCAATGTTGACTTTTTGTTTCACATGGGACACAAACAGCGCTCTCCTGGTTCAAAGTCGGGGTTCTGGCCCTCCATCCACCCCAACCACGTTCTTACTCAGTCTTTTCTGTTAAATATCATATAGACCCAGATCGGCGGGGAGCGTGGATGCACAAATAGCCCACGCACGTGGACCCGCGAATTCGCCGTTACAGCGACAGACAGTTAAATTCAGTTCAGCAGGGACAATTAAGCTTATATTACTTCTCCCTTGTGATTTGTGTGTGAGTGAATCAGGTGAGAATCTGCTTATGTTTCTTCAGCTGTAGAGCAAGTTAATTCCCTGTTAACATGCATATGCCTTTGTATATTTCTCAGTTTCTATTTGTAAATTTTGGCGTGTCTTTCGATGTGCTAGCTTGAATCATGAGTGCATGCTATTATGGGTTATGTCAATAATATAGGTTATTTGAACACCAAGTGTAAAGAAGTTTTCCATCAGATGTGTTGGAATTTTTAAGATTTATAATAGAAAACCCTTATTTGGAAGAATTTGATTTGAAGATATTTCTGCTTTGCTAATTTACAGAACCACACCCATTCACTGTTTTAACCTGTCGCTGGAATAAACAAAGCATCCTCTCAGAATCGATTCTCTGGCCGGAATAACTTCATACATAGTTGTCAGACCCAAACCAATTGTTTTCCGAGGTCCCCTTCCTCTCACCTTCCTTTACCGTCAAGAACTGATGCTACAGGGCATCCCCCACTGCGCTGAACTGTGAAGCTATAGGGATCCCCAGTGCGTTACAAACTGACGGGTCTTGACCATGCGTCCATTTGTGACGAGAGAACAAAAGGAAAAGGCTGGCCTACAAACGAGCTGTTTTCAGGCAGAGCAGTGTTTTCTGTGGGAGATGGGAACTCCCTTTGGGGTGGACTTTGGGCTTTTTCACTTTGCAAACCTGTTACATGCACAAAAAAGTTATAGTACTTGATAAAGGAGAGCGAAAAGGGCAAAAAGCATAATTATAACAATAATGAAAACAGCTGGTCTTGTGCCCTTTCAGGGGACCCAAGGACACTTTACACATAAGGAGGGGGACAAAACCTTTATCCTGACCCTAAACACAAGCAGTTATTGTTTGGTGAGTTTAAGTTACCCTGGATATTCAACTGTTGATACAAATTACAGAAGCCAGAGCAGGTGGATGAGCAGCAGACAGAGGAGGAAGAGACGGAGCCGTCAGCTGGAGAATCACTGCTGTAGATGTCTGGAGGCTCCAGTTCTCTTACAAACCAACACACACACACACCAACACACACACTCAAATGTCAGACGCAATTTGTTGACAAGACGAGAGAAAGGGCAGCGGCAACAAGCGTGCAAAGATCTCTTTTTCTGCTTTTTCTTCCAATCCCTCCCTTTTCCTCCCTCTCTGCAGCAGCAGCAGCCTGACATATCGACATCAAACACACCGGCTGTCACGGCTGCTTTTTCACTTATCTGCTCACATTATTCATGTTTACTAGCACAAGCTGTGAGTGACGATGGGGCGAGGTAAAAAAAGAAAAAGAAAGAAATAATAACGAGAGGATCCATCAAGGTTATAGAAACCTACTTTTAATAAACTACAGAGTCTTTTTTTAAAGCTCTTTTAGTTCTCAGTTCTGGTTTTACGGCACGTTTGGTTCAGCCTCAACGCTCTCATCAACCTGTTCAGCAAACGAGCTCTGATAAACAGACTGTACGCTGCTCAGGCCTGAACAGCAGAGAAAGTTAACTAACTAGCTGTTGAAGAAAGTGGAACATTAGCAGCTAAAAGGAGAGTGAATACTTACATTTATTAAGTCGAGAGAACATGACAGAAAATTAATGTTGCTCTGTGGAAAATATATCTGGGCTGTGTGGATGTCACCTTGTTCTTTTGCCATCTTGTGGCCCAAAAATATAAATTATTATTATTAATTATTATTATTTAAAAAGGTTGTGCCCAGTTTTTGTTGAAGCTGTCTTACATTGTGCTGCTGCTGAATTGTATTGTGTTATACTGACCAGTGTTTGTATTATTTTGCCCACCCCATTTCTATCCTCAGGTGTGCTCTAATGCAGGACCGTCGTATTAGACTGCATTATTTTTAGCTGGGTGTACGTATGTACTCATGATTTTTCACGGCCGCATTGTTCCATCAAATGAAAATAATTTGGATGCTTGTGCATCATTTGTGCACTAACTGGCTGTGGGCTTGCATCCAGAAATTTCATAGAATGGCACTTTACTGCGTATGTGTGTGTTTACTGTACTAGATGCAGCACTTAACTGCACTAAATAGCACTTAAACATAATTAAATAGTACTTAATTTCAGAGAATGGCACTTTACTGCATAAACAGCACTTTAAATGAAATAACCCTGTCTACAAAACTGTGGTGCCTTTTATAATATGATGTTGAAAATTGTGTTTCTAACCCTTTCATGCATTAATTATGACAGCCTATGTCAAGATTTATTTCCTATGAATCTTTATTGCTCTTTAGGCATGAAAAATAAAATTTTTAAATATCCACAAAGGTGGACAGGGTGCGTTTAAGGTTAATTTAAAGTTTAACTGTGTTACCTTGTACTTTGACGACCTGCCGGGGGACTACAGATGTAAAATAGCCTTCGGGCTAATTCTGGCATATTTACATTGCTGAAAAGCTAAGATGTCCATTAATATGCACTGTCCCTTTGAAATAAATAAATAAATAGTCAGGTTGAAACAAAGTTATTTTGGATTTGTAAGTTTTGCCTCTAAAGTCCTGGTGAGTCAGAAAATATATCTTAAAATAATTAAATGGACACAAGTGCATCTTCAGTGGTGACCACATCTTGTACAAGTAGCTGTAACAGATAATTACTATCTATTTATCTAACAGTAAACGTGTGTTTAAAGTAAATCTATTAAACTGCTTTTCCAGTCCTATATTGTAGTTCTGTGACTCCTTTATGGCAGCTTTGCATGATTCAAAGTTCAAAAAATATAATTTTCTGTCTTATACTGGGCTCTTCTTGCAGGCCTCCACGTCAGCCTCTGTCTGAAACAAGCTGTAGATGCTCCTGTCTCTTTTACGTCATAAGATCTGGAATTGCATAATAGGCCTCCTTTAAATAAAATAAATAAACACAAAAATGAATGAATGAATTAAAAAAGTGGTTCAATCAAATAATGGTTCAACATGGTTCATCAAATAACTAAAATAAAATATCTATCTATAACAGAAAAATACATAATAATCAAAATTGTTTTATTAATCTGCCTTTCTATCTTTCTATCTATCTATATCTACCCATCTATCGCTCTCTCCATGTAGATATAGATATATAAATATAGATGGGGGACCACTTTGAACAAAGGTGTACGAATGGTCTAAAACTAGGGACACACAGTAAGAGCCCCAATCCGACCTCTATTCACCTTCTATCAAAGGAAACTGCCATCCTCTCCATAACGCTTACATTTAAGATTGACCCGTCAGTGACCTGTTTCCGCAGGAAATACATCACATAGAAGGACCTCGAGTGTTTTTGCGATGTATTTTCTCTTCCAGCTGTTGATATGACAGCAGCTCTGCTGATCGCAAAGTAAACGACAGCCTGCAATTAACTGCTCTCGTGCGTCAGACACTGAAACAGTTTATCAAACAGCCGGCGGCTACCTGCACAGGAGGAGGAGGCGGCCTCTAGCTGTGTGGTGACTCACTGAGCGACACACCGGATGGACAGACGGACAGATGAGAGAGGCTGGATAAGAGGCAACGCCGCTGCTGATGACGAGGGGAGGGACATAAACAGCCACCTGATGGCCACCACACACACACACACACACACACACACACACACAAACACACTAACAAACACACGAGGTGTGGTAAGTGGTTGTGTGATTCACTGCTGTCATCAGAGCCCTTTTAAACCTCTGGAAAAGGATCAGCTGCCAGCCCCTATTGTCTTAAACGACATGCACCTGCAGGCGAAGATGGAGGGATAAGGAGAGCACAGAAGGAAAAATCCGAAAGAGGGAAGAAGCCAATCGGGTTTTAGTGGAGAGTAATGATGTCAAAGGAGCAGGAAGGAGGCTAAAAACAAAACAAATTTAGGATAAACAGATCTCAGCTAATCTAATCCAACTAATTTCTCTTGTTCTCTGTCTCTGTTCTTCAGACCAGCCGCATCCAGATAAACGTCACAGAGTTGGTTTAAGGAACACGTCTGTTACCATGTTTTTACATCCCCGAACATACTTCAGCCTGTATGGACATTTCTGTCACAATAGACAATTATTTGCTACTCTTCAACCTTTTTCATCTGTTTTTGTTTTGCCTTTTAACGTATGTCAGTGACTGTGTTTGGGTCGGGGTTTTTCTGGGTTTTTTTTTTTTATATATTTGTTCTAATTCTTTCTTCTTTTTTGTGTTTAAAGTTTAAAACAAATCTACAGCAATGTCAAGCAGTGGTTTCCAGTTTCAAGAAATATGTTTATTGGTTTTCTGGTGGAGCGTTAGATGAGAAGATCGACACCACGCTCATGTCTTTATGGTAAATGTAAAACTACAGCCAGCTGTCGGTTAGCTTAGCTTAGCTTAGCATAAAGGCTGCAAATGAGGAAACAGCTAGCCTGCCCTGTACCCCAGTAACAAAATCTACCTGCCACCACCTCTAAACTTAAAAAAACAAACTCCAAATCGTAGTTTTTTGTAAATCTTCTAAACGTTGGTTTATTCTGTACAATAAATGAAGTTGTCATTTTATAGGTGATTATAAGCAGGTTTTTTTGTATCAGAGTGAAAATGTGTCAGTATAATAGGTTTCTAATAAACAATAAATAGGAACTTTTATTAAAAAAAACACTTGTTCTGTGAAAAGCTTTGCTCTGCAGCTCTATTCTGAGGCTGTGCTGTAAATAGTTTTATAATAAATATACCAACGTCTGATCAACCCATATCAAATTCAGGCAACTTCCGGTCACGTCAGGTTAAGCTCCGCCCATTGTGAGTACAGATACAGATCATTTAGTTGGAAAAATGTAATTTGCGGAAAAAACAGCCGCCTCTTAATGAGTTTTTTTCAACGGCGCTGGTTAAATGTACACAGTGCAGTGGATATGAGTCACTCTGATTGACAGGTCGCCATCGAGGCGACTTGTCAACTCAAGGTAGTCCCTCCCTAAAGCATACACTACTTTATCGTCTATTTTCTTTTTTTCTTGGGCGGCTGTGGCTCAGGTAGAGCGGGTTGGCCGTTAATCGGAAGGTCGGCGGTTCGATCCCTGGCTCCCCCTGGTTGCGTGTCGAAGTGTCCTTGGGCAAGATACTGAACCCCGAATTTGCCCCTGGCGGCTGTTCCGCCAGTGTATGAATGTGTGTGAATGTTAGTTTCCGTTTGAGCACTTAGGCTCAGTGTATGAATGTGTGTGACTGGTGAATGCAGATGTAGTGTAAAAGCGCTTTGAGTGGTCGAAAAGACTAGAAATATACAAGTACGGAGCATTTAAATGGGACCACCGTAATTTAATACATGAACATCATGTTGTATTGATGAAGACTTGTAACTAACGATTGAGACCATAAACTCATTTGGAAAGTGTTTACGGAGGAACATCAACCCCCGAGTAAAACCACAACCTTTCACCTTTTTATGATTTAAATAATAAATAAGATCTACGAATTTAAATGAAAAACCACCAAATTCTTACACGACAGGAGGAAGGTCTGCGTCGCTCTCCACAGATTCGCAGACTTACTTCTTTAACAACGACCTCGTCTTGTTGGCCTTTGACGGGCACCACGCTACACATGTCATCATCCTGTCATCATGTTCCAGCAAAGTGAACTCATCTCATTTATGAAGGAATGAATGTGTTCTCAGTGCTTGAATTTCTCTCAAAAATCCCGTCGAACCCTGGTATGTGTGCGCTTCGCTCACCCTGCCGAAGATGGGCACCAGGTGATGTTCACACATGGAGAACATGTCGATGTCTTTTACGATCACCATCTCGTCGTGGTCTTCGTCAAAGATGGCGTCATTCAGCACGTCTGCGAAGAAAGAAAACGGAGGGGAGATGAAACTAAAGTCAAGAGTCAAGAATTTTACTATATCAGATATAATTTGCATAGTTTTTAGTGCAAATTTCTATTTTTTATATTTATGATTCTTGACTTTTCCAGAACTTTTTTTCTTTCCTCACTATATTTATTGTGGCTTTTAATTTAATTATGATCTCATCTTAATCCAGATTAATTAGGAAGTTGTTTATTTACTAAAAAGCTATTTTACTATTTCTTCATCTGCTGTAGATCCTTATTTTATGTCCTTTGTCACTGTTTAGCTCTGTTTACACATTTTTTTTGATGTGTACACAACGATGACAGACAGATGGAAACCACCAGGGACATCAAGTTCACCTCGACCGTTCAGCTGCTGCTGTCTTTACCGTCGACTTTGGCGTTTCTCTCTGGCAAACATCGCGGTCTAATAATAGCTCTGCTTCCATACGCTCCTTCCTGTTGTCGCTTTATTGCATTTTTCAGTTGCCGGGGTTCAATAAACTGCTTTATCTGTATGTGACAACGCAGGCGTCTCTCCCTCTCACCGCCGCACTTTTTAATTTCCTGACTGGCTATCTGTTAGAGGGAGAGCGGACGAGGTCAACGACACAGAACAGACTGACTTGTTGCTTCAGTCTTAATGTGTGTGTAAACAAGCGAGCAGGTAGTCTGTGTTTGAAGCAGGTTGAGAAGATCAAACACATTGAGATGCTCTTAAAGTCTCTTTTTTAACCATTTTTGTTAGTCTGATTATGACACAGTTGGAAGCAACGATGCTAAGGCATGATGAAGATGGTTGTCTTGATTTTGTCTCGTGGTGTCTCTTGATCTTATTTCAGACTTTTGTCTGCAGATGAGGCTCTCTGTTTGTGGATCATTAGCTTCTCCTGTGCAGGAGAAACCATAAGTCCAGTAACTTTTTCTTTGACTGTCTGATTAGATTTTTTGACCGCTCAGGTTAAACCTCAGACGTTGTTTAAGGCTGAGATTTATCAGTATTCATTTTAGGTCCATTTACTGCAATAAATCTTCCTACTGATTGTTCTGATAGTTGCTGTTCCTGACTGCCAGTTGTGTTATCCTGGAAAACACGTTAGCTATCATCCTAAACATCCTAGTTGCAGCACATTTTAATATTTAATATGCTATAAATTAAGATATAAACCTGTACTTAATGCACATTTGGCCAGGTTCTTTAAATTAAATTAAATGTCAGCAACAACACTAAGAGTCTACAACCATGCCACCAGCTCTGCTAGCAGCTAAATGCTAACATCAGCATGCTAACATGCTGGTATAGATTTTTACTAGTCACCATCATAGTTTCATCAAAAGCATTTTTGCCCATTCTCAACCATCAGCATCAACCTGAATAGTGTAAAATATGGTAATTTAACTAACTACAAATACATTTTAAGAATTAAGATGAATGAAATAAAAATAATGCACACTGCTAGCGTAAATTATCTTTATAGGAGATATAGTTTCTAGCTTATGTAGCAATATGATTTTGCGTTTTTGAGCTTAAGACAGCAATCTATTAAGGTGATTGTAAAAGATATGTATATTATAATCAAATAGTTTTAATTTGGCACAACGGTCCTTCATTTGATTGACAGCAGAAGCTATGTAGAGCATTCAAACTTTCAGGAAACATTTTTTTAAAAAGGTGAAAAGCACAATATTCAAACTTCCATAAACAAACCTTTTTAAACTCAGATTAATATGAGTTGATATTAAATACATCATGTAAGGCATTTTTTAAATTAATTTATTAAATTAAATTTTATAATTTATTAAATGTAAAAGTAGATTTAGAAAATTCTAGCCATTGGAAATATAATACACTACAATGTATCCTATCTCCATGAATAAATACCATAGCATGTCTGGACTAATTGAATAATAAACAATAGTTTCCATAGACAATAATGTAAGATAGTGACAGTTTTACTATCATTCTTTTCATCCATCCATCCATCCATCCAATTGTTGAAGGAGATGGTGGAGAAGGGGGCTAAAAAACTTAAGGCGGTATTGGTGTCTTATAGTGGGCACCACAGGCAGACATGTTCTAATTCTGCACATAGTGGTTTCAAGAAATTGCATCTATCTTGTTTGTTTGAGTTTAACCAGCTCCTAGACACACTTTAAACCTTGTTGATCCACAAACAAGAAAAACTGATTCTGATACGTCAGCCTGCAGGTGGACATTGTAAATAAAGTGGTAATTCTGTTTTGAAAGTTTTGTAATCAAGAACAAAGTTGAAGGGACTTTACCGCTGATAATGTTGGTACAAACATTTTTTTTGCCTTTTGGCTTTTCAGCTAATTCCAGGTATGTTGAACACCTGATCTTGTGGTCTCGTGTTCCCCGATCTCAGTAAGAGCTGAAAATGACTAGTTGATTCATCAACAAATATTTTGACAATTATTAAAGTTAAATGCCAAACATTTTCTAGTTCCAGCTTCTCAATTCTGAAGATTTGCTGCTTTTCTTCATCGTATGGGATAGTGAACTGAAGATCTTTGGGGTTTGGACTGATTTTTTGATATGAAACACAACAGTGACATGTCACCTTTTTGGTTGATATGTGGAACAGCAACGGAAGAACATAACTATTCTTTTGGAGTTGTGTTTCTGGCCACCTGCTGAATATATAGGTCCAATATTCTCTCTCTTTTAGCTCCGTTTTTGGTCTCCACCAACTCCTGAGGGAAATTATCTGGCTCTCTAGTGGCTAAATGCACCACTATGTTCACCAGATACTATCTAATTGCGTCTGTTTGCTGCTGAGCAGGTAGTGTACAGTGGCTATTTCGAGATCTTATTCTGAAAACAGTTGCCTGCTGCAGCCGAAAAAAACAATATGAGAGTGGACAGCTAAAAAAATGAGCTGAAACTCACGTTAACGCTCCTTTAAGCCAAAGAAAGCTGCAGATTCAGGTGATAATTCTCTGTAGGTTCATCACTACAAGAGACCCCTTTTTCACATTATCCAATTGTTTTGACATTGCTATTATAAAAATATCAATTATAAGCCGTTGACAATAATCGTTAGATGCAGCCTTAATCTGAACAAAAATAAGACCCAAGTAATAAACCGGACTTTAAGGACAATTAATCGCACACTCCGTCCACTTCCTCATTACAGATCCTACACCATCAGTTACAGTGAAAGCTCCACGTGCGCACGCACACACACACACAAACTAACACACACACATACCCTGAAGCAAAATAACGTTAAGTCAACCATAACCAAAATAAAGGGCAGCTGGTGAGGACCGCCAGTTCAGAAGCCCTGGGTGACAGAAAGACGAGGCGGCTATCAGGTAATGACAGTGTTACTCATCATCAGCTCCCCATTCAATAGTGTTGCCTCCTGTGTGTGTGTGTTATTCAGTCACACACACACACAAGAGTGAAGAGAGGCCACATGTTGAAACACTCTGAATGGAGCAGGAAATGGTAGAGCGAATGACTAAATAAACAAGGTTATTCATTTATTGTTCAGACAGCGAGATGTGTGTGTGTCACTGCTACATCGCCTACATTTCCTATACTTTGTCGTATGTAGTAACGAGTCACCCCTGTACATCCCTGCCTTTAAATACACATAGACACACACTCGATTTGTGTTTGAGCAACATTTATAACAAGACGTTTATGTCCCAGTTTCACATCCAATAATAGTCAGTCTTTGTGATGCTCTCAGATCTGCTGAGTCTCAGGAAATTGTGTTTCTGTTCATTTAAAAAGACATTTATTGACTGAATCTGAAGACTCTGTTGCTCTGAGCTGCCTTTTGGTTTGAGGCTACAAAAGGCTTTCTGTGTGTGCGTGTGTGTGTGTTTGCTGCTTTATTTTAACTCTTATTTTTATATTTTTCTTTATATTTATCATTTCTATCAGTAAAGAAAATATACAGTATATATACACACACACAGTATATATATATATATATA